>NC_057806.1:139166328-139171718 GCF_018294505.1 Triticum aestivum
AGCGGGGCACGCGCGTGGGTGGCTCGGGCCCGTTGCGGCCCGAGGCGGGCCTGGCGGGCCGCGGCGGCGCTGGGGCACTGGAGGCGATGCGTGGCGCCCTGGGGTTGGAGGAGGGCGCGGTCAACAACGGCAGGGCCAATGGAGGCGCGACAAGTGGCGACGGAGGGCTTGCCGGCGCCGGAATTCGAGGAGATGAGGTGGGAGGCGGCTGGGAGATGATTGAGGGCACGACATTTTAGGGGGAGGGGTAGATGGCTGCCCAAAATGGAAGGGGAGTTGGTTTAAATAGGAAAAGGGGGCTAGGATTAGGGTTAGGAGGGGGTTTCTTGACCCTCCGATCGCGATCGGGCGGTTCCGGATGTGAGGAGAGGTAGGCTGGACCTAGGTGGGGTGTGGGAAGAGAAGAGAGGGCAGTCCATCACGGGTTTCCGGAGACGGAAAACGTCCGACGAATAAACCGACAACGGTGCCGCTACGGATGGCGGTTGGGCAGTCAAACGGGCTCCGAATGCGACGAAACTTGAGAGGCGCTCTGCCGGTAGTAAACCAAGGCCGCATGACAAGTCTCGGTCCAATCTGAAAACGTTTAACATCCGCACACGAAAAGAGGTAGAAAGGGGCACCGGGTGACATAGAAGCACCGGATTGCAAAACGGACAACGGGGAAAATGCTCGGATGCATGAGACAAACATGTATGCAAATGAAATGCACATGATGACATGATATGCGATGCATGACACGCAAGCAATGACAATGCAACAACAGCGAATAACTGGAGGACACCTGGCACATCGGTCTCGGGGCGTTACAACACTCCACCACTACGAGAGGATCTCGTCCCGAGATCTAGAATGGCACCGGAGGGAAAATGGAAGAGAAAGATATGAGGTAAAGCTAAGTTGCTCCTTTGACAAACGAGTGAAACCAAAGAACCTTGAAAAAGGTTAAGCCATTTCAAGAAAAAAAATACAACGGAGATGAACGAAGTTGAAAACACTCCGTTAGAAAAGAGGAACAATGAAGAACAACTTAGGTCAGCACTCTGGGTGAAAACTGATGGAAGACTTGATAAAGCGAAAAGAACTTGAGCAACAGGGCACAACACTCCGGTTAAATGGATAAGCAAGAAAAGAACAAGGTCCTGATAAGAACAAGAAGAAGGGTTGGAGAGAGCCACATCACAATGCCTCCGGAACAAAAGTAAGAATGGAATGGAGTGAACGAAGGCAAACACGATCTTGGGAGAGCACGCTTACAACAAATGCTAGAACGGAGTTGTTGGAAAACCAACAATGAAAAGAATAATCTTGATATGGTCTTATGGAATACATCTCAAATTATGAGGTGACAACCTGCCACTCACGGGAAGAAGAATTGAATTGATATGGACAAGGAGACGAGAAAGTTATTTCACCGGGAGGGTAGATGGAGAACTTGGATCATGTATTATAACCATAATAGCATTAGTCCATAGGGAAAGCTTTAGGTGAAAAATAACCCCAGATAACTCCAATGACGAGGTTGATGGATTTAAAATACCCCATTCTTAACAACCTGTGTTTCATGAAACATGAACTCAAATTATCAAGAATGACATAATACCACCTCCAATGATATGGTTGAAAGAATTGCACTCCAGATTGCAAGATGAAGAATGCTTGAGCTCCTCTGAAAAGAATGTTGATGAACACTTCAAGAAGGAATTAAATCCTTGATGAACCATCATGTAGAACCTTCATGAAGAACTCCGGTAAACAAAAAGGAATGATCAATCGAAAAGAAAGATGAGCAGAGTAAGGTTGAAGCCTTGCAACGATTAGATGAAGCTTTGCGACAGGATGAAGTGGAGACTTGGAACTCCAGAAAATAAAAGATAAGGCATCTCGAACTGAGAATGTGATATGATGAACCACTCCGAAAAAACAATTTGAATTTACTCGATGAAACAAGAATAATAATTACATTATGCTTATCCTTCACCAATTTAAATTGATGACAAGCAATGGATTTGGCATACTAATTATTCTTGTTGAAAAGAATTACAGACAGATATAGCGCGAACTTGGGAAGATCTTCAACGAACCATCGGTGGGATAGAAATAACAAATAAAATGATATGATAAACGAAAGAAGACAATCTTGAATGAACCACCGTAAGAATTGGAAAATGAACGAATAAAAGATAAAGAAACACTGGGAAAGAATTAGCAAATGAATGAAAATGCTTGCTAGGATTTAGATACAAGAGAACGAAGAGGTCAAGAACTGATTAGAGGATACTTGAACGATGCACCGGTAAGATTTGGATAACTAGAGCTGAAAGCTGGAAATAATAATTCTGAGATAATGGCCTCTGGATAATCAAACTGAAAAGAATCTTGAATTTCTCTGGATAGATGAAAAGAATTTTCACAACCGAGAATAATTATGAGGATGGCAACAAGCTAGAATCACGAATCTTGAAGATAATGGAGCAAGATATTGAGGTAAACTCTTCTTCGGTCTTCAAAATCTGAGAATGATGATGAGAAGCACCGCCATGAATTGTTGAGGCACTCAGGAATGAAAAATAGAAAAGGTTGAGCCAATGATGAAAAGAATTTGACAGATCTTGGAGAAAGACATTTGATTGATGACAGTTCATTCTTACGTCAAACTTTGGAAAGAATTTGAGAAGCTCCGGTAAAAATTAGAAGAGTCAGGTAAGATCCTGGGAAAAGACATGTGGGTTATGGCCCACTCAAAAGAAACACCGTAGAACGATTTAAAAGAGAGAATGAACCGGTTGAATTTAACGGCTTGAATGAGATAACAACCTCGAAATAAGTTGAACGGATCTTGAATGACAAAACGAGCCTTCTGAGATTTCTCCAGCACTCTGGAACAATTGAATAGCAAGCAGGGAATGATTAAGAGGTGCACCGGTATGAGATGGTATTTGAAACGAGGAAAAGGATATGATCAACAAAGCTTGACTTGAAACCACCGAAGATGAAAAGAATGAAGAATGATGAACTTGAGGCTCTGTTAGGATCTTCATGAGAATCACCGGATAAGAATATTGATGGAAAAGGATGGAGAGACTTCACAAGAATAAAAAGGATACTTGATTAAGACATCAGATTCCTTGAAGAAAAAGGGTGGGTGGCGGGAAAAAACAAAGGCAACTTGGAGACGGATGAAACAAACACTGTTGAGAAACCTAGGGTTGATCTTGCGGATGTTGAAAAAGATCGGATCGACTTGAAGAGAAACACACCGGTTGAAAAGACATTGATCAAGAAGGATTTGTATTCACATAGGAACGTGAGAATACCATTTAGGAAAGGTATGGAATCAACTCTTGACTTCGAAGCAACTCGAATACCACAACTCACAACAAAACAAAGGATTGGCTTGCGGAATAAGCCGAAACAAACATATGATAGAGATTTCGTACGAAGTTTTCGTGGTGGGGCCTACACGGGCTCGATCGTACAGCACCATCATGTACAAGGCAGTGCACATGACATACGAAGCATCCCCGAGTCGGCATAGCCAAGGACTCTTTAAGACACAACGAGACCACTGTAAAACCAATCGTGAATAGGCGGACCACTAGACGTCGAACCCCAATTTCATATCACATATCTGTCAGAAAGATATCCTAAGAGCTACTTGAATTCCCACTTATAAACTCCCGAAACTTTCTGGTTATGCAATCAGGTGTTGGGGATACAGGGGAAGCATAATATCTCACCCAAACAAACAAATCCTACATCCAGCTGTATCCATCCTTCAACACATAACCAAGAAACCTTCGGAAATCGTTTACCTCAACCTTCGAAAAGCATCCGTTATACAAGTTATGGCAATACTCCCGAACTCCCGCCCCAGTACTGGGTGGCGTCGAGGTTATCTCACCAACAACTGCATAAAAGAGATTTTCAATGTCGGCAAAAACTAAACTCAGGTATTCCAGAACTGCAACGATAAAATTATGACGACAACACCTCGGAGCTCAACTCCCCGGGACACTGCCACTACCCCTAAATGTCAGGAGGCACCAAGAACAATGTTCTCGTCACAAAACCATCGGAACGATTCCAAGATACCCGCGTGATCCTAATTTTTTTTTAGTGAAATTTGAGAAGAGAAGAGTCAAAACTCTACGTCAGGATGTCTCACTAGAGTGACGAAGGGACTGAGCAGTAAAAAGAATCCTACTCTCCGATATATAATTCCTAAATTACTCAAAACATTTTTCTAGACTCAACAACGCCAGCGATTCGATCAAGCAGGGGGCTCCTAAGGTCGGGGAAGGCTCTGATTACCAACTTGTAACACCCTCGATGCGGCTATATCTCCCACGTGTCGAAGCACGACTTAGAGGCATAACCGCATTGAAAGCAATGTCGCAAGTGAGGTAATCTTCACACAACCCATGTAATACATAAAGGGAAAGAGATACATAGTTGGCTTACAATCGCCACTTCACACAATTACATGAATAAAGCATTACATCAACCATATACAATCAAGGCCCGACTACGGAACCAAAATAAAAGAACACTACCCCAAATGCTACACAAATCCCCGATCGACCCCAACTGGGCTCCACTACTGATCAACTAGAACGAAACAACACGAAGGACAAGATCTTCATTGAGCTCCTCCTTGAGCTTGGTTGCGTCACCTGCACGGTATCATCGGCACCTGCAAACTGGTTTTGGAAGTATCTGTGAGTCACGGGGACTCAGCAATCTCACACCCTCATGATCAAGACTATTTAAGCTTATAGGAAGGGTAAAAGGTATGAGGTGGAGCTGCAGCAAGCGACTAGCATATATGGTGGCTAAACATACGCAAATGAGAGCGGGAAGAGAAGGCAAGGCACGGTCGATAAAACTATGATCAAGAAGTGATCCTAGAACAACCTACATCAAGCATTATTCCAACACCGTGTTCACTTCCCGGACTCCGCCGGAAAGAGACCATCACGGTTTCACACACGTTTGATGTTTTTTAGTTAAGATCAACTTCAGGTTTTCTACAACCAGACATTAACAAATTCCCATCTGCCCATAACCATGGGCACGGCTTTTGAAAGTTCGATCCCTGCAGGGGTGTCCCAACTTAGCCCATCACAAGATCTCACGGTCAATGAAGGATATTCCTTCTCCCAAGACATTCCGATCAGACTCGGCATCCAGGTTACAATACATCCTCGACAATGGTAAAACAAGTCCAGCAAAGCCGCCCGAATGTGCCGACAAATCCCGATAGGAGCTGCACATATCTCGTTCTCAGGGGCACACTCAAATGAGACTAGCTACGAGAAAAACCAACCCTCAAGTTTCCCCGAGGTGGCCCCGCAGGCAGCTCAGTTTGGACCAACACTCAGAGGAGC
>NC_057806.1:139171893-139174436 GCF_018294505.1 Triticum aestivum
AATAAAGATGACCCTTGGGCAGGCCTATCCAAGGGAAAGAAAAGGCTAGGTGGCGAATGGTAAAACCAATGTTGGGCCTTGCTGGAGGAGTTTTATTCAAGGCGAACTGTCAAGGGGTTCCCATTATGACCCAACCGTGTAAGGAACGCAAATCCGGGAACATAACACCAATATGACGGAAACTAGGGCGACAAGAGTGGAACAAAACACTAGGCATAAGGCCGAGCCTTCCACCCTTTACCAAGTATATAGATGCATTAATTAAATAAGAGATATTATGATATCCATACAAATATCCATGTTCCAACAAGGAACAAACTCCAATCTTCATCTGCAACTAACAACGCTATAAGAGGGGCTGAGCAAAACGGTAACATAGCCAAACAACGGTTTGCTAGGACAAGGTGGGTTAGAGGCTTGGCTTAACAATATGGGAGGCATGATAAGCAAGTGGTAGGTATCGCAGCATAGGCATAGCAAAAGAGCGAGCAACTAGCAAGCAAAGATAGAAGTGATTTCGAGGGTATGGTCATCTTGCCTGAAATCCTACAAGGAAGAAGAACGAGTCCATGAAGAAGACAAACGGACGTAGTCGAATGGGTCCTCACAATCACGACGTTACCAGAACCAACCCGAAGAAGCAACACTGAAAAGAAGCACACAACATAGTAAACAACCAACACATGAACATGGCATGATATGCGGGATGCGGGATGTGGTGCATATGCATGATTTGCAAAGGAATGACTGAACCTGGACTCAACCTGGAAATCCAAGAGTGCCACTAGAAAGGTGAGGTGATTTCGGTCAAAATCGATATAAAGATCACCGGAATCGGATGCACGGTTTGGAAATGGCAAGCAAAACAAATATGGCATCGGTCTGCAATAAACAGCAAGTGGCCTTCTAAATGCATCAAGATAAATATGCTACAGCACTCAAACATAACAACAAAATACATGGCAGGGATCCACTCATGAAGCTTGACAAAAGATGAACACTGAGCTACGGCTAATTCACTCAATAACAGGATCAAACAAGCATGGCAAAAGCGCAAACGATAACAGGTTACAGACTTAGTGAAATTAAAAACATGTCAGGAATTTAACATCAGGAAGCGCACTTTAGGGCATGAGAACTACATGCTACAGGATCATATCATGGCAAATGAAGGCATCGCATGAAGCTACTCTAAGCATATAACAAAAGTCCCTTAGTGTCCTTGAGCCAAAAGGGATCGGAAAATACAATTGCAAGCATGTGAACATTGCAAAAACATAAACAGATTCAGACTTAGTGAAAAACTGGAGCATGGCAAAACAGTTAACAAGTAGGCATGTTTACGAGCTCCATGCACTCACTACAGAGCATGACATGACAAACTAAGCATACACCCAGCAAGAAGACATGGCATAGAAGCTAGACATGGCAAGAACAACAACAAAGCATGCACGGATCAATAGCAACATCCTCGTCAAAAGTAGAGCTCGATAGACTCAAGCTAGGGTACTCCATAATTGCAAACAATGACATGGATGGAAAGAGCACCACAATGTTAACAAAACATCCTTAATGGTCATCCTCAAAAGAGGCATGGATCACTAGGAAACAACATGAACATATGGCATAAAAACAAAAACAGGACAAGGACTTGGAGAAATTCTAAGTCCCTGAAATCAGCATCAACGATTACGCTACTTTGCAAGCTTGTGCTAGTCACCACAAAGATCACAAAAATACATGGCAAGCACCCCTATAAAGATGGCATGGCATTCTACAAAACACATGTAGAGTTCAGGATCATAGCATGCACACATAAATCATGGCAAAAATGACAAAAGGCCATTTGCTGAAATAGATCTAACATAATCATCACATAGCCCTCTTCCCACAGCATTTCGGGCATCAAGGTGAGCTCAAATGAAAATGATGCAATGAGAAGAAATGATGTACTCATCGAGACGAACATTTTGATATGCTACACGCACGAATCGGAGCAACGGTGATGAAGCTATGATGCGATGAATATGCTCAAAAAATACTGAAATCTGGGGGGACTTAGTGAAAAAAACACAGGTGAGCATCATATAGCAAAACAACGCACGGGCGGGGTTTAGCAGCGGGGCTAAGCCCAATAGAGGAGGAGGTCGGCCAGGCCTGCGAGAAGATGGGTTGCGCCGCCGGCGAGCTGGGCCAGGGAGGAGGTGGCCCACGCGGGGTTCAGGAGCAGCGCACGGGAGGAGCAGCTCCTATGCTCGCTCCCGAGCACGGTCATGGCGGCGGCGGTGGCTCTGGCAAGGCCGGCGAAGGCCAGGGACGACGGGGATGCGCGGGAGGCGCCGGAAACGGGCAGATCCGGGTGGATCCGGCCCCGGGGATCTCGTTCCCGGCGTCGACGGAGCTCGGAGAGGCGCAGCTCCATGGCGGCGGTTGGATCTGGGGTCCGGCGGCGGCGCGGGCCGTTCGGTGGCCGGGGCGGCGCACCGGCGAGGCGGCGGGGTCGGCGCTTGCGAGGGTACTATGGCGGCAAACAGCGGACGCAG
>NC_057806.1:139174834-139191281 GCF_018294505.1 Triticum aestivum
GGCGCCCTGGGGTTGGAGGAGGGCGCGGTCAACGTCGGCGGGGCCAATGGAGGCGCGACAAGTAGCGGTGGTGGGCTTGCCGGCGCCAGAATTCGAGGAGAGGAGGTGGGAGGCGGCTGGGAGATGATTGGGGGCACGGAATTTTAGGGGGAGGGGTAGGTAGCTGCCCAAAATGGAAGGGGAGTTGGTTTAAATAGGAAAAGGGGGCTAGGATTAGGGTTAGGAGGGGGTTTCTTGACCCTCCGATCGCGATCAGGCGGTTCCGGATGTGAGGAGAGGTAGGCTGGACCTAGGTGGGCTGTGGGAAGAGAAGAGAGGGCAGTCCGGCACGGGTTTCCGGAGACTGAAAACGTCCGACGAATAAACCGACAACGGTGCCGCTGCGGATGGCGGTTGGGCGGTCAAACGGGCTTCGAATGCGACGAAAGTTGACAGGCACTCTGCCGGTAGTAAACCAAGGCCGCATGACAAGTCTCGGTCCAATCCGAAAACGTTTAACACCCGCACACAAAAAGAGGTAGAAAGGGGCACTGGGTGACATAGAAGCGCCGGATTGCAAAACAGACAACGGGGAAAATGCTCGGATGCATGAGACGAACATGTATGCAAATGAAATGCACATGATGACATGATATGCGATGCATGACACGAAAGCAATGACAAGGCAACAACAGCGAATAACTGGAGGACACCTAGCACATCGGTCTCGGGGCGTTACAATGTGGCCACATGCATTTGGAAAATAAAGTGGGAGCATTACCTGACCAATTAAATATGTGTTTGTTAACTAATATCAGTATCATATCACAATTCGTATTTGAAGAAGTAAGCTTTGGACTTATGATTGGTGTGTTGTTTAGCTTCAAGAGTGGACTACTCCTAGTGTGACACATAGCAGCTACAAAGATTATAGTGTAGATATAATGGGAAAATCGTAAGCATCAGGAGTAAAATCAGCAAAGTGGAACTTGCTGGAATATATGTGCTAGTATTGCCGGTATGGCTAGAAAGGCTTTGGATACCAGCTCTCTTCAACTGAAGGTGCGGTACTTTTAATATCAGTGTAACTCTCAAAGGCAACACAACTCCCCGCATTCCCTTGCTAATCTTATATGATTCAAGTGGGCAGGCCACTACAAATCCTATTCCTATGTTTACAAAATCCTACAAATCAAAGAGGCCCGAAGAGTTCAAAGTGTCCATCACAACCGACCGTGTAGACCTCTACACTGCAAATGTCCCTGCTCATCTTCACTAAAAAGAACATATTGTACTACTATCATACTCCCTCCGTTCCAGAATATAAGTCTTTGTAGAGATTTCCACTATGGATCACATACAGATGTATACAAATACATTTTAGAGTGTAGATTCACTCATTTTGCTCCATATGTAGTCCATGGTGGAATCTATACAAAGACTTGTATTTAGGAACGGAGAGAGTACTTATTAAAGAAGAATGGAAGAGGAACATGCTAAAGAAGAGCAAGCAGATTTTGGATAATAAAATGTTCGTTGCACAGTGCTCACACATGATGAACCAGAGCGCATTAAGAATGCAACTCCCTGTTGTCTCTCTATATGTGGTGCACGTGCTTTTCGAAAGTAAAGTAGGAACATTAACTGACCAATTAAACGTTATCTATTTTAGTAATATCAGCATCATATCATATTCGTATTTGAGCAACAAGTTTGGAATTATGAGTGGCATGTTGTTTAGCTTGATGGATTCAGGAGTAGTGCTAAGCAGGTACAATGATGGTACTAAATATAAAGGCATGTATGCATGCAAGTCGCGTGACTTTTGTCATTTGAGTCAATCGACCATTTCAGGCGGTTGGATGAAGATCCTATGTCTCCTAACGCTTCCTCTTCCTCGTCTCTAATTATTCCCATACAGAACACCGCATAGGCCGCCGGCCGAACCACCGGCCCCGACCCCCCGCCCTCCCCTGAACCGCCCCCACCGCCTTTGTTCCTCCGCCACCCCACCCCTGCCCCTACCCACATCGAGTTTTCTTTGTTCGGCGAGGCCCCACCACTGCCCCCCACAACCACCATCCCCACACGAGCCCCTTCATTCGCACCGGCGAACTCCGGCGAGCTCTGGAAAATCGACTGACCCAATTTTGAAATTTAGTCTATTGTCATTTAACTAGTGTGGACTATAAAAGGGGAAAACCATAAGCATTGTGAGTATAGTGTTGAGCGTGCCATGGCAGATCTGAACGTGCAAACTGGACAAAGGAAACTTCGCAACCAATGTTTGCTTTCAACTAGCAAGTAACTGATGGACAAGAAAATCAGAGTAAAGTAGTGGCAATCTATTTCCTTGCTGCAATAAATAAGTTGAGAAGATACAAAAGAGTACCGCCTCTGGTACGGCGCCGTGTATGCATCTGCTGAGAATTTGACGGTGCTGCGGTAGCGATGGCTGTCAGCAGCGTGGAAGAAGATCTAGGAGGGTAGACGGTGGCGGCGGGGTGCGGTGGACGAGACGGCCGTAGGAGTGGCGCTGGCAAGGTGGATGACGGCAGGGATGAAGCAAGAGGACGGGATGCAAGGATCCCGGCCCAAAGCCGCGGATGATAGAGGTCGATCTCTTGTAATGGACGACGGCGTCGGGGTATCAGCTCCGACATGGTGGAGGAGGACGGCGGTGGATGGGGTGGCGGACGGAGGAGGCTGGGGTGGAGAGGCTGTTTTGGCGCCCACGGAGTACGAATGGGGAAATGGAGGGAGAGAGGAAGGGGGGAACCATGCCTTCAGGGCGCGCTTGTGCCAAATGCGAGTAAATTTACAAACTTAGCCCTCATTTAAAATTTCCTACATCACAACAATATTAGTTGGTTGGGGATAGGACGGTAATCTCGCATACACCGAATATTTGCCGGTGAGAGTTTCTTTTTAGCGCCCACCATGTATGAATCGGGGAGGGAGTCGATTTAGGCCGAGGAGACACTGTGCTTTGGCACCCACCATGTATGAATCTGGGTGAGAGGCGGTTATGTCATGTTTGACTGAAATTATAAACCTACCCCTATCAAAACCTATAGAAATCAAGCCGATAGGCTTTGCTTGTCAGGGATAGGCAGTAATTTCCATCTCATGGATTTTGGTTTCGGGCGGTTACTGCGACTTTCCCCGCTTCATTCATTTTTTTGCAGAGCAAGAGTGCACGTTTACCGTGCCAACTCAATTCGAATCCAGTTTGTACTCTATTTTTGTTCGGCCGAGATCCATTTGCGATTCAAATAAAATTCTATATACATCATTTTTTATATATACTTTCAAAAGCACAACAAAAAATTCTGCTCCTTTATATGTATATAATATGATTTACAAATACAATGATCTCAAAATCATAAGTTTGAATTCAAAAAAATTCAAACCAAATTATGTTCTACTAAAATGTATGGATCAGTAATATCTACATATTAAATAACATAGATGCGCGTGAATTCATATGAGTATGCGTGTTTGATAGATCAATTTTGTTTCAAGTATGAATTACATGTATCATCATCTCGAATTCAAATATTTGAATCCATTTTATGTTGACTTCTTTCACGCCCATCTCTCTGGCATGCTCCTTCACGTAGCTATCATTCTCTTTTCTCCAGCTCACGCGCACGCTCACTTCATGTTTCTCCTATCTTTGCAAACATGGTCTCTCGACGTCTCCCTTGAGAAGTGTCACACTCTCCCTATCATTATACATTACACGGTTTTCATTATCTCTCACGTCTCTACCATTCTCTGGTATCACTAGGTACCTAAGCTTTCTTTTTCACCGCCACACACACAGTCTCACTTGTCTTTCACTTTGTCTTTCTCTCTATAGGGTTCTCTCACACACCCTATATGTCTCTAGATATGACTCATACCACTAAAATTACTCTCTCCTGCAGACACAACATTTGTTGCGGTCTCCTTTCCGTCTCCATCCTAGTTATAAACTGACATTATTCATTTGTTTACCGATCAGACAAACTCCCCACACCCTCTCTCTCTCACACACACACATCTCCTGCTTCCACTCCCCTTCCCGACTATCGTCTCTCTCTCTCACACGCACACACACAAAAAACTCTCGCTTTCGCACCCCGACTCGTATTTCTCTCACATCATTGATCGACTAGCCTCCAGATAGGTTTATACACCCGCACACTCGTGCTTCCACTATCGCGTACATGTCTCTCTCGCTCTCCTTGTATCTATGTATATTTTTCGTCCCTTCTTGAGACACGCCCTCTCAATCGTGCACACACACACTATCGCCTCATTTTAAGCTGATACCTCACACACGCACACACTCTTTGTGTCTTTGTCACACATGCACTCCGTCCTCCTCCTCTCTCCCTCTCTCTCACACACATAACATACACACACATGGGCTTTTTGCAACAACTATCAAGATGCCCATGCGTTGCACGGAACATCAAGATGCATTTGTATGAGTATTTTATCTTGTGGGAGAAAAGGATGAATGAGGGAATGCCTTATTTGCAAAGGTTGAGAGGGGTATGGGTATATTTTTGCAAAATTGCCATAGTTTCCTTCCTATCCGTCAGATATAAATTGGACGGCCTCTATTGCAGGATGGCAGGCAAACCATCATCACCAACTCTGTTTTTTATCTCTAACTAGCAAGATGCCCGTGCGTTGCACGTAACATCAAGATGCATTTGTATCACTAGTTTATCTTGTGGGAGAAAAGGATGAACGAGGAAAGGCCTTATTTGCAAATGTGGAGAGGTGTGTGAGTACCCTTTTGCAAAATTGCCATAGTTTCCTTCATATCCGTCAGATATAAATCAGACGGCCTATATTGTAGGATGGCAGGCACAGCATCATCACCAACTCTGTTTTTATAAGAGTGTAGATATAAATCGGACGGCCTATATTGTAGGATGGCAGGCACACCATCCTCTCCACATTTGTAGATAAGGCCTTCCCTTGTTCATCCTTTTCTACCACAAGATCTTGATGTTCCGTGCAACGCATGGGCATCTTACTAGTAAGAATAGAAACTAGAGATATACCACTTCTCGAATCTTGAAACCAACAACATTCCTCCCTTATCTCATCGAAACCACCAAAGGAATATATTGAGTGAAACATAAGATATTTTTAGTGATACATGTATTTCAAAACTAGACTCTTTTCTGTCAAATCAGTGAATATGTATTAATCTACTTTGATCGTGTGGCAACGCATTGGCACATTGCTAATAGTTATAACTACTTAATTTTTTGGACAACAGACAAACGGTGGAGTAGATATACGAAGAGAAGAGGCACATGCATGCGGTCAGTCTCTCGCTGTCTCGCGCGCATGAGAGTTACATAAAGGCACCGTTAACAAATAAACCATAAAACCCTAGGTGCACAATTGCTGCATGCGCGGGTACCGAGTACGTGGTGGAGTGCACCTTTGTAGGAATAGTCAGCTCGCGTGATAATTTGATCAGTAGGAGTTGATGGTCGGGACCACAGCTGAACGACCTGGAGGCGGTGGCTCGCCAGTTGCCACAGATCGAGTAACCATGTTTAAAATATCATTTTTTAGCGGGGTGAGAGTTCTGATTTTCAAGGGCGAGTTATGAGTACTTAAGTAGTTTTTAGAGCGATTGGTATGGAACGCAAATGGAATTCATAACTACTACCTCCTTGGCATATGGAACGCAAATGGAATTCATAAGTACTTATGTTGCAAGATGTTGAACCTGGTAGTTCTAGGGTAAATACTATGGTTTAGATGTTGGTTTTCAGTAATGAAAATCGGAAGGGGGAAACCCTTTGATAAAAAAACTACTACCTCCGTCCTGGTTTACTAGTCCCCATCGTATTTTGGGTCAAAGTTTGTCCACGAATTTTACTTATAAAATGTGAATGGAAAACAAGATTTTGTTATACCCACAAAAAAGGACTAGAGGGAGTGATTTCTCTGACACGGACGCAACCGCTCATAGCGCAGGCATTGAATTAGCGCACTGGCCAAGAGGGCCCCACTCGCTACAGGCCAGGCTGAACACGCCTCCTCGCCACATGCAACCGACTTCAGACTGCCCAGCCTGCCTCCATTGAATCTGCAAGTGTGCCAGCAACACGTCCTTCGCGAGCCAGCTGGCATTTTAGAACACAATGTCGGCTGGCTCCTCTCGTCCGCTCGCTATTTAAACAAGGCCAGACGCCTGGCAAGAACCCCACCACACCGCTACTCCCCATATCCTCCTTGCACCATCTTCTCCACATTCAGCATCAGGTGAGCAGGAAAACGAGTTCTCCGGCATAAAAGAGGGCTGGGTGCCCAGACAAGCCAGGCTACTCGCTGCCCCACCTCCCTCCCCGCCCCAGGTCATCAGTACGATGGGCGAGGCTACAGGTGGGCAAGCAGAGGAGCAAGCCGCCGCTCCTAGCTAGCCCCTGGTGCATCAACTCGATGCTCCAAGCCCGCTTGCAGAGGAGTGGCCAATTGCTGAACGTCGGCACACGGGGGACCACGGCGTCAAGTGCACCGTGGTTGGCCGCGCCATCCGACGCAAACATTGGCGGAACCGCGGCATGCTGGCGGAGGTGGCCAGCATGTTTGCGGCCATCGCCGACACCGAGAACTAGTAGACCACGGGAGCCGCTGCTGCTCTGAACCCATGAATGCTACAACCACCGCGTCGTCGGCATAGACACCCGGTGTGTTGCCTGGTTTGGCTCAAAACATCACGGACCCCAGCCGCGGCCGGCATTAGAAATTATACCTGCTTCTAGAAGTTATTTGCGGTTAGTCAAAAAATGACCAAAATAAAATTAATTACGCATGGTCTTGACTTGTTGTGCTCGCACTGGTAATAGGAACTTGAGGTTATTCTTTATTTATAACTCTCCTCACATTTTTTGGCTTTGAAGTGAATCATGGTTGTGGACATTATCTATGAATGTGCAGATATCTGTGAACATGAGTTTGATGTGGAAGTTGAACTTGGAATGTTGGGCTTGCGCGTGAACTATACATGTCCAGTGACTCGTCTATTATTGTTTAGAAAGTAATTATTGTTATTACATGACCCCAAAAAAAGTTATTTTGTGCCACATCAGTAGATGCACGAACATCACAATAGGCATGCTGACTGGATAAACATTTGAACCTAGCTATTATGAAGGAAAAATTGTATTGACAACAGTTTTAGATAGCAGGAGACGCCTAGCCTGCTCTACCTCTGCTAGCTTCTTTCTGGCTTCTTCCATCTCTTATTTAGCTTGGGTGAAGAGAGCATCTGATTGCTCTTTTCGCTTCTTCAAGAACTCAGCTACATTCTCAAGGGCTGCTGCATGCTTTCTTTCAGCCTTTACTAGAGCCATAAGGACACGAACAGTTGACGACTCCACCTAGCTTGTGTGTATTCCAGCATCATCTAGGAATTTGCACCTTGTGTCTAATCCAGCATCATTAGGGAACTAGCACCTTGTGCGTAATCCAGCCTCATTTTGGAAACATGATCTCTAGGTTGACCATACTTCCCTCCTCGCAGGAACTGCATCCTGACATGAAGTAACTTATTTTTTAGATCAATACTCAGAGCAACCCAGATCCATTTAGTAGAAGCTAGATAAACAGGACTGAGAGAAGTGAATTCAAAAGGAAAAATATAAAAATAGACTACAAGGTGAGAACACCCACTTCCTACATCAAGCTGAAAATGAAAGCACTAGGCCGATTAATACTCTTCTTATTACACATCGAAGAACACGAGGCTAAGAGAAACAGGAAACTACAACATATACACATCGAAGAACACGAGGCTAAACGAAAGTAATTGAAAGGGTGTTACTTACCAAAGCTCGTTTTACAGGTTCGGTGCAGCTCCTCTTTAACTTGCCATGCTCCTTGAAGATGTCCCCAATATCCCGTGTTTGGTCTTCATTGCTTCTTTGCAGGTTCACTCGTGGTTTTAAAATCTCAACATGGCAAGAAAAATATACTAGTAATACTCACACATCTTGTGGGCAACATTAAAGCACTTGTCTGCCATGTTAGAGCATCTCCAACAGAAGCGCAACGCGCGGCGCTTTAAAGAAGTGTTTACAGTGCTGAGATCGAGGAGTAGAGATAGAGACTAGAGACTAGAGAGTAGAGAGTAGAGACATAGATAGTTCACAGCATAGATATAACATAGATAGATAAAAAATAGATAGTTCAACTACTCCTCGTCGTCTGACTCCTCCTCGGTGATGTCCTCCTCCGACGTCTCAATGTAGGCGTGAAGATATCTATCGTCGTCAGATTCCCAGGGCGACGCTGCTCCTAGCCTCATGTTGAATTGAGCATCAGGTTTTTGCGTACGCTTGTCCTCGCGATAGGCGGCTCGCTCCGCCCTCCTCTTCTCCCTCTCTGCCCTCCTTTGCGCATAGAACTCGCGCTCGTTGATGATGTCCTACGAGAAGCGTTGGCGCCACAGCGCCATTGCTTCCTCGTCCATCTTGGTGATGCCAAGACGGTGCTCCCGCCTCCGGTTATCGCGACGATCCTCGTTGGTGATAAGCCATGGTAGAGGTGCGAGCTCCTGCGCTCGCTCCCGCATTGGCACGTTGGGGAAGTTCAATGTTCTATGAGGCCACCGGAGGCGCCATGCTGCCGCGCTATACACATGGGCGACCTTGTTGGCGGTGTCAAAATTACCGAGGCTGAGGCGCATCCCGCGGAACCGGATCTCAACAGAGAAGCCGTCGGAGGGGCGCGCGCGGACACGGCGGTATCCCCAAGTTTCCCGGCGACGCAGTGGCATGGTAGCACGGCGACAGCGAGGCGAGAAAGAGCGGGGAGAGAGCGGTGGCGAGGTGCAGAGCAGGAAGAGAGCGATGGCGAGGCATAGAGAGGGGAGAGAGCGGTGGCAAGGCATAGATCGGTGGGAGGGCGTTGGATTTTATAAAGCGCGTCAGACGCCGCGCGGCAAAACTAGTGCGTGTCCGGCCGCTTTTTCGCAAGCGGGTGTGATCCTTTCCCGACGTCCCTGCTATCTCTACTCTCTTCTCTACTGTTATATTTATTTTATATTTTATATTTATCTCTCTTCTCTTCTCTACTGTTATATTTATTATATATTTAATATTTATCTCTACTACTCTACTCTCTACTCTTTTTTCTACTTTCTTTTCTTTTCTCTACTCTCTACTCTTATAAAAACCGAGTTGGTGATGATGGTGTGCCTGCCATCCTGCAATATAGACCGTTCGATCTATATCTGACGGATAGAAAGCAAACTATGAAAATTTTGCAAAGAGATACCCGCACCCCTCTCCAGATTTCCAGAAAAGGCCTTCCCTCGTTCATCCTTTTCTCCTACAAGATAAATTACTCATACAAAAGCCTCTTAATGTTCCATGAAACGCATGGGAATCTTGCTAGTTCTAAAAAACTTTCCATCATTTGCCACACTACTAGTTACATATGAAGAACTT
Source organism: Triticum aestivum (assembly GCF_018294505.1). NCBI lineage: Eukaryota > Viridiplantae > Streptophyta > Magnoliopsida > Poales > Poaceae > Triticum > Triticum aestivum. The sequence goes on from NC_057806.1 coordinate 139,184,290, forward strand.
ACCCAAGCATAGCGCGATACAGGAGTGAAGCACAATTACAAGCTGATATTCTGTTGGACTATGGAGGCTATAACCAATTACTTTTACGGGAAAAATAGCAACTAGGAAATCTGAGGGGTACGTATGAACAAAATTGGAACTACACATGTACTGCTAAGTGATTCAATACAGACATTACCAATCGAGGAGGAGAACGATGGTCACGGTGGCCTCTGTGCATCATGGTCGGCAACGGGAGTCAGTTCATTGTCCACGATGGTGGTGCACTGCGCTTGGCGTCGGCTTCTGGGAAGCAGATCCGAGACCATGGAAGACAGTGCCGGGTAAGTGGCTCTGTGTACGACGATGACGAGGTGGACCGGCTCCAGTGCGGCGTACGAGGTCGTTGATGAGGCAGATGCGCTGCGGTGGACAAGTGCACCCATGGAGAAGGGGAGGAGCACGAAGGCTGTAATGTCGTGGATAATTCTATTTTGGTGTGGGGATAGAAAATGGGGAGTATTCAGGTGTACTACTCTGGGTGCCGGGGTGGGGTTGGCTGGGTAGGGTGAACCTGAAATTACGAAAGTAGGCCCCTACCAAGCGTAATCCGTAGACCTGTTTCGAAGGTTATGATGGTAACTTTGCACTGCTCGAATCAGGGTCACGGGAGATTTTCCCGCCGATCTCAAAATTTTGTGACACTGAACTCCCATGTGGCGTGTTGGGTGATTGGGCTAAGCAACTAGCGAGTAGTACTAGTAACTACTGGTACTCCCTCCGATTTTATTAACTCTGCATATTACGTTTGATCGAAGTCAAAATTCCTAAAGTTTGACCAAGTTTATAGAAAAACATAAACATTTACCATAACTAATATGTATGATGTGAAAGTACATTTAATAATGAATCTAATGGTATTTATTTGTTATTGTATATGTTAATAATTTTTGTTATAAACTTTCTGAGAGTATACAAAACTTGACTGTGACCAATGCTAATATGCGGACTTAAATAAAAATGGAGGGAGTACACATTTTTTCTTGGTTTGTAGTGAATTAATCATTTGTTGTAATTGTGAAATAAATATATTAGGCTGCTGACTTCGAGTGTAATGGTCTATACAATTCAATAGTTACAATCATTATTGAATTCCAAGGTGTATACGAGGTCTATAGTACTTCACTATATGCTCAAACTCACATAATCCCAATCAAATGAGAATCTAAATGCATTTCATAGTTATTACTTTGTAGGATGCAACAAAACCAACCATAACTCTACATCATCCATTATAAAAGCAACATTTTGAACACATCCCAATGTGTGTATGAAACATGTAGAGAGAGCTTGCGAAGATGGAGCAGATAGGGCGGTAAAGATTGTCTATGTGGACAAGACACTAGGAGACAAACCTAACGAGAGAGAGAGAGAAAGAGAGAGAGAGAGAGAGGAAGAAGTTAGGTCTGTGAGATAGATGGAGACATGTAATATACGTGAGATGTGTGTGCATCCGAATTCTGTAGACATGGAAGGAGAAAAGACAACAGGTTTGATGAGAGAACAGGAAAAACATGGGCGAGAGGGGAAGGATCTCGTGGGTTGAGGGATTGATAATTTTGTGCGGGAGAGAGAGGGATTGGTAATTTTGTGTGGGAGAGAGAGGAGGGATGAGTCAGTCAGCCGTCGTCACATCATCCTGCTTCCACATGGCCCCGCATTCTCTAGTGTAGTGTGGTCGCTGTCTTCGATCTCCTCGATGCCCTCTTTGAAGGTTGAGGTGTTGTGCATGTTGGGGTGCAGAGAAGCACAAGCGAGAGTGGTTTCCATATAGCCTTGGATGGGGATGAATTGTGTGCTCGGGGGAGGGGGAGTGTGTGTGCATTGTGTGTGTGTGTGTGTGTTAGGTATTGAGAGAAATCAAACCTATGGAGAGAAATGTGTATGTATGTGAAGGAAAGCTACATGCTAAATAGTGTTTTCACGAAGAGATTGTGCGTGCGAGATAGAGAGCGATGTGGGGGCCTTGAGGTGGGCAGGGACCGGGTGAGGCTGTCAAAATGTGTGTGTTGATGCATGTGTTACATGTGATCGTGCGAGGGACAGACGAATCGAGAGAGATGGTTGTTGTGTTATGGATGCTCCTCTCTCTCTATCACACACACACACACAAGTACAAATAGAAGACCGTTCTCTCATGTATACACAACGTATCGACGTCTGTCTATGTCTTACTCATGCATGATCATTTGCACATTCACACCTCTCTATGTCTCTATCACACGCACACCGTCTCCACATTGCCCTTCCGCCACAACACATATATGGACACATACACACGTTCTCTCTTAGTCACACACACAAAATCAGTATTAAAAAAACTAGGGTGCACCTAAAACGTCCAAATCCAAATAAACACAAACTGGAGCTAAATTCAAATATATGGAAATATTGTAGCGTCAAGAACTTCTCTAGGAAAAAAAGTTGAGTAATATTTGGGGATTGTTTTCACACACAAAAAGGTTCGGTGGGTGTGCTTCGAGCGCGGCACGGTGACACACCGTTCGATCGACCGCACGACCACGGTTCACGTGCTTGCACAAGATTCTGTATTATGGATGTGGTAACTAATATAAGCGCTGCCTCAGTCTAATGTTTACATGTACTAGTACGATTTTCTTTTAAGTTTGACCAACCCTATATAAAACTAAACTAAGCTCCCATACGCACACTCATCAATATTCCGCTGCCGCCGTTGCGCATGCCAGCGCCCGCATGCTCCGGCCAACCATTTCTCGCCCATCACCACCGTGTCACCGCCATCCCTGTACCATGAAGCCGAAGGCTCACCCGCTCACGTTGTTTGCAGTCCCTCCTCGCGTTGCCGCCGTGCTGCCAAGCATGCAAGCAGCTGGTGGAGCCGCATCTATGCATGCAGCGTACGAAGAGGAGGACGAGCGCGTGCTCTAGCACGCCGATGAGGAGGAACTAGCGTATCATTGTCGTCTCCGCCCGCACGGAGGAGGCACACATGGTGGCTGTCGCGGCGGAAGCTGGTGGCGCCCGCGCCGAGCCTGCAAACCGGCTGCGGACGCGGAATCTACCTTCGAGACCTTGAATGCCACGTGGATCCTACAATCTGAAGGAGCAATTTGGGTCAGTCTACTTGTGAGCCGTTGGATGCAACATGGATGGAAAGAAGGGCTTCTTCAACCTCCAAAATTGATGCACTATTCATCTTCTCAGCCCGCCACATGCCTAACCGCCTGTCGCCGCCGCCCCACCCTCCCCTGAACCGCCTGCCATCGCCATGCTCCCCCCACCCCCGCCATCCGTTTAACCCCGGGCACAATCCATTTTTTCCGATGAACTGCATTGCACACCTAACACTCATAAGATAGATCAAGGGCACCCTGCCACCCTAATATAGATACTAGGGTAGCTTCTCTGCCGGCTTCTTCCTTCGCTCTGTCGAACTTCTTTCACAAATCGACTGACCCAAATTATACTACTAGTACGAACGTCTTAGGTACAGTAGGAACACGAAGATACGAGTAGTAGTATTGTCGGGATGTTGGGTTCGGGCAAACCCTTAAGGTTCGAACACTGGGGTGCGTGCGAAATCTTTCCCTCCAACCGATCTACGCTCTAGCTCGCTAAGATCTTGCGGACGAACTCGACGAACTCACAACACAGAAGGACACGGGGTTTATACTGGTTCTGGCCACCGTTGTGGTGTAATACCCTACTCCGGTGTGGTGCTGGTGGATTGCCTCTTGGGCTGATGATGAACCATACAAGGGAAGAACGGCCTCCTGAGTTTGAGACGTTCTTGAGCTCGGTGAGCTTGTGTGTGGGGGGGTGGTCTCTCTCTTATCTCTCTAAGGTGGTGGCTAGTCCTATTTATAGAGGCCTGGTCCTCTTCCCAAATATCGAGCGGGAAGGGAGCCAACAATGGCAGGCTAATTTGAAGGGGGACAGCTAGTACAAGCTATCCTGATAAAATTAGTCTTCGCATGCACAAAGTTCTGGTGGTGACGCTGTTCTGGGCTCCACGATGACCTCCGTCTTGCAGTCCATGGTCTTGGTCTTGTTGCACCAAAATGGCAACCTTTACCTGAGGCCTCGGTACTCCGCAGCTGCGCTTTACCCCTTTGCACCAAAGAGGAAACAAGGACGATGTGCGCGCTGGCGCCCGCCTGGTGTCGATCGTCACGGCTCACTTCACGAGAGCCTCGTTAGGTTCGCCTCGCCTTGATATCTCCGCTCCTCGTGAGCCTGCCTAGCTAGGCCACTCCAGAGGAGGTCTTGCGTCATCCGCCTCGCGAGGCTTGGCCCCTCGCGAGGGTCTCGGGTGCTTTGTTGGTGAAGATGGGTCGTACGGCCTGCTAGCTCAGCCACGCCGCGGGCCGCAGGCAGGCAAGTCTGGGGACCCCCGTTCCCAGAACGCCAACAAGTACCAACTGCAAGAAGAACAATAGTAAGACATAGTACTAGTACTATTGTATGTACTAAAGAGTTCAAATAACGAGAAAGAACATAAACATAGTTCTGCTGGGGGCTCAGCACAACACACCCCTGAAATAAAACTAAGCAACTAGTCTGTTTGATACTGTAGTAGAACCAGCATGAGCGACGACACTGCCACCTTACTCGGAGTCCGAGTCCACGTCCTCATCCTTGTTCCTCTTCCTCTTCGCCGCCGCTTCTTTGCTTGAACCGGACACTAGGCTCTACTTCTTCATCCAACCCTTGTAGATATTTAAACAAAGGTAGGCATCCAATGCTGCGTACAGGATGTGATCTTCATCTATTTTCTTCGACTCCCATGCATGATGAAACTCGTGGTGAGGTTTCTTTAGTTTAGCATATGAAGGATCAATGATGGCTGCTGCTAGGGTCAGCATTGAAGGCTGAGAGGAGGACACCAGGCTTGCCTTCTGGAGACTGAAGGGCTGGCCTACAATGAGGCCTATCCGACCTAGGACATCTTCCTAAAGTCTAGGGTAACGAATTTCACTCTTTCATCCTTGAGGAAGTTCTTAAAATCCTGGCACTCAACGTCGGCATGGCATATGTGGTAGACCAAGAATACATTATGTACGCAAACCTGGATCATGGCAGGCTTCTTCTTCTTTGCCTCCTTTGGAATCTTCTCGCTTTCCAGGACTGTGGTGTACTCAACATCTAGCCCAGCGACCCACTCATCCTTTGAGTTTTCGAACATGCTGCTGAAGCTAGCAAGGCATCCTTTCATCGTTGCAAATCCACGTGTGTAGATGGCGATGAACTCATCGCCGGTGATGGCTCTAACCTGGTACTCAGCGGCGACCATGGAGATTTGGGAGGCCATGGATTTTGGAGGAGGGTTAGGAGAAGTTGAACTGGTGTAATGTGAAAGGACGGGATGACTGGGAGCAAACTATTGTAAGGTAGAAGACGGGGACGAGTAGGGCGTGCCATTGGCATGGGATTGTTGGCTTGCCCAGTGGATAAATGTAACACCCACAATGCGGCTATATCTCCCACGTGTCGAGGCACGACTTAAAGGCATAACCGCATGGTGGTTTAGTCGAAAGTGGGGTAATCTTCACACAATCCCATGCACTGAATAAGAAAGAGATAAAGAGTTGGCTTACAATCGCCACTTCACACAAATAACAAGTTAAACATACATCATCCAGAATACAATCAAGGTCCGACTACGGAACCAAAATAAAGGAAGATAACCCCAAATGCTAGATCCCCCGTCGTCCCAACTGGGCTCCACTACTGATCAACCGGAAAAGACACACAACAACGATCAAGATCTTCATCGAGCTCCCACTTGAGCTCGGTTGCGTCACCTGCACTGGTATCATCGGCACATGCATCTGTTTGGAAGTATCTGTGAGTCACGAGGACTCAACAATCTCACACCCGCGAGATCAAGACTATTTAAGCTTATGGGTAGGATAAGGTAATGAGGTGGAGCTGCAGCAAGAGCTAAGAAAAATATGGTGGCTAACATACGCTAATAAGAACGAGAAGAGAAGCAACGCAACGGTCGTGAAACTAGAAGTGATCAAGAAGTGATCCTGAAACTATAGTAAGGTAGAAGACGGGGACGAGTAGGGCGTGCTAATGGCATGGGATTGTTGGCTTGCCCAGTGGATAAATGTAACACCCACAATGCGGCTATATCTCCCACGTGTCGAGGCACGACTTAGAGGCATAACCGCATGGTGGTTTAGTCGAAAGTGGGGTAATCTTCACACAATCCCATGCACTGAATAAGAAAGAGATAAAGAGTTGGCTTACAATCGCCACTTCACACAAATAACAAGTTAAACATACATCATCCAGAATACAATCAAGGTCCGACTACGGAACCAAAATAAAGGAAGACAACCCCAAATGCTAGATCCTGATCGTCCCAACCGGGCTCCACTACTGATCAACCGGAAAAGACACACAACAATGATCAAGATCTTCATCGAGCTCCCACTTGAGCTCGGTTGCGTCACCTGCACTAGTATCATCGGCACATGCAACTGTTTGGAAGTATCTGTGAGTCACGAGGACTCAGCAATCTCACAACCGCGAGATCAAGACTATTTAAGCTTATGGGTAGGATAAGGTAATGAGGTGGAGCTGCAGCAAGAGCTAAGAAAAATATGGTGGCTAACATACGCTAATAAGAACGAGAAGAGAAGCAACGCAACGGTCGTGAAACTAGAAGTGATCAAGAAGTGATCCTGAAACTATAGTAAGGTAGAAGACGGGGACGAGTAGGGCGTGCTAATGGCATGGGATTGTTGGCTTGCCCAGTGGATAAATGTAACACCCACAATGCGGCTATATCTCCCATGTGTCGAGGCACGACTTAGAGGCATAACCGCATGGTGGTTTAGTCGAAAGTGGGGTAAAAACAAAGATGACCCTCAGGGCACACCAGATGGGCCAGACATCGGATGGGCCAGACATCGGGTTGACATAGACCCTGGTTACCCAGGGGGCGCCGGACATCGCCC
>NC_057806.1:139191543-139210809 GCF_018294505.1 Triticum aestivum
GGAAATCCAAGGGAAAAAGGCTTAGGTTGTTAGGCAAATGTAAAACCAAGGTTGGGCCTTGCTGGAGGAGTTTTATTCAAAGCAAACTGTCAATGGGTTCCCATAACACCCAACCGCGTAAGGAACGCAAAATCAAGGAACATAACACCGGTATGACGGAAACTAAGGCGGCAAGAGTGGAAGAAAACACCAGGCATAAGGCCGAGCCTTGCACCCTTTACCAATTATATAGATGCATTAATTAAAATAAGAGGTATTGTGATATCCCAACATATCCATGTTCAACATGGAACAAATTTCAACTTCACCTGCAACTAGCAACGCTATAAGTGGGGCTGAGCAAAAGCGGTAACATAGCCAAACAACAGTTTGCTAGGAAGGTGGGTTAGAGGCTTGACATGGCAATATGGGAGGCATGATATTACAAGTGGTAGGCAGCGCAACAGAGCGATAGAACGAACAACTAGCAAACAAAGATAGAAGTGATTTCAAGGGTATGATCATCTTGCCTGAGATCCCGCAAGGAAGAAGAATGAGTCCATGAAGAAGACAAACGGACGTAGTCGAACGAATCCTCACAACTCCGAAATGAAACCGGAAAGAAGCAACCCGGAAAGAAGCAAGCAACATAGTAAACAACCATCACATAAACATGGCATGATGCACAACCAAGTATGATGCATGTCCATTTTAATGAGGCAGGGCAGCTCGGCACGCGCGCTGTGAAGAGGCCAGCGAAGCCATGCGGAAGGGTCGGTGAGGCGGTAGCGAGGGAGCATGCTAGAGCTCGCCGGAGTAGCTGCAGGGGAGGCATGGCGAGATGGTGAAGGTGCTGCAGCAGCGGAGGACCTGCGAGAAGGGAGAAGGTGGAGGACGGAGCAGGTCCGGCGAGGAAGGAGAGAGACAGCGGCGGCAAAGGCCATGGAGGCGGGGTCGGCTGGAGCTTCGAGCTTCGAGCTCGGCGTCCATGGCAGGACGACGAGGAGGATGGAGACGTGAGGGCAAGGCGGGCGGCGCTCCGGTGGCTTTGGTCGCCGGCGCGGCTGGAGAGACGGGAGGCGACAGGGCTTGTCGGGGCTGGCTGCTGGTGCCCCAACGAGCACAGGAGCACGGCGCCACAGGAGGAGGTCGGGGTCCTGGCCATGGGGATCGCCGCGAGGAAGAGAGCGAGAGGAGGGTGAGATGGGGATCGAGCGATGCGGGAGCGGCGACGGGTACGGGAACGAAAGGGAGAGGACGAGGAGAGGCTGAGGGTTCGATCGGGCCTAGGGCTAGCTTTAGGTCAGGGACGGCTGGGCCTAAAAGGGCTAGCTTGGCTGTGGCTAAACACATGGGCCTAAATGGCCTGGCTCTCTCCTCTCTCTCTTTAATTTCTCTTTAACAGAAAAAGATTAGAGAGAAGAAATGAAAGAGAGGGTTAGGGAAAGAAGTTGAACACGCAGATAATTTTCCTGGACTCACAAAAATGTGCTTGTTCTGAGAAAATAGAAAAGGCCATGATTGAAAGATTTAAATTCAAACTCATTTGATTTAAATTCAAATGATTTGAATAGGAAGTGAGGGCTGGGAATGTCAAAAAATGTTTGGATTTTTGGTGGAGCTCCGGAATATGATGAAAGAATATATGGCAAGGTTGGAGACCAAGAATTAAGATAAACAAAAGCATTGGGATAATTTGCAAGTTAAAGAAATATTTAATATAGCTCCCTAATTTTGGGAGGATGTGTTATAAAGAGAAGTGACCCTTCCCTTGATTTAAATAGATCAACCATCTATGCAATTTATTAGCAGAGTTGAGATGCAAAGATTGATGACATGATGGCATGATGACATGATGCAATGCAAAAATAAAAGAGAAAGCACAAATGAAACACATGGTGATCACGAAAATATGGAAGTCTTATGAAGCGTTGATCTCGGGGCATCACAACACTCCTCCACTTACAAGAGATCTCGTCCCAAGATCTAGGATGGCACCGGAGGGAAAACAAAAGATGAAGGGGTAAGACAATTTTGCTTCTTTAACAAACGAGTGAAACCAAAGAACCTTGAGAGGTTGAACAATTTGAAAGAAAGAATACAACAAAGATGAACAAAGTTGAAAACACTCTGTTAGAAAAGAGGAACAAGGAACATTACTAGAATCTTGTAGGTTGAAAGACATAAGAAAAAGGTTCTAATGGACAGGAAGTACATGCAAGCACTCCGGATGAAACAAGATGATAGACTTGAAAAGATGAAAAGAACTAGAGAAGAGGACACAACACTCTAGATAAATAGATGAGCACGAAAAGAACACGATCCTCACAATTCAAGATGATGACTAAAGAGAGCAACATCACAATGCCTCTGGAAGAAATGAAAGAATGGAATGGAATGAACGGAGGGAAACAAGATCTTGAGAGAGTACGCTTACAACAAATGCTAGAACGGAGTTGTTGGATTATCAACAACGAAAGGATAAGCTTGTTGTGGGCTTATGAAAGACATCTCAAAATTATGAGGTGACGACCTGCCACTCACAGGAAAAAGATTTGATTGAGAGGTAGAAAAGATAGAAAAGCTTCTTCCACCAAGGTGATAAGATAACTCCAAGGAAGAAAGTGATGGGTTTACATATCTCATTCCTGAACTTGTGAATCATGAAACACACACAAATTGTCAAAAATGACACAACACCACCTCAAAAGATAAGGTAGGAAGAATTGCACTTCGGAATGCAAGATGAAGAATGCTTGACCTCCTCAAAATAAAACATGTGTTGAGCACCATGTTTATCTTTGAGTATAGCTTGGCGGACCATAACTTCGAGAGAAATCTTGAAGAAGGAATGAAGAATGAAAGGAATCTTTGATGAGCCACCATGTTGATCTTCCATGAAGAACTCCGGTAATAAAAGAATGATAAAAAAGAAGTGAAGGATGAAAAGAATAGGATTGAAGCCTTGCAATGATTTAGGTGGAGCTTCATGATGATATAACCGAGAAAACTTGGAACTCCGGAAAGAAAAGATGAAGCATCTCGAACCGCAAAATGTGACATGATGAACACTCTAAAAAGAAGAAACTAGATCAGTTGGATGAAACAATAATAAGAATTATGTTATGCGTATCCTTCACCAATTTAGATTGATGACAAACAACAGATTTGGCATACTACTTATTCTCGTAGAAAGGATTAAGATAGATATATCGTCACTTGGGAAGGTCTTCAACAAACCGCCGGTAGGATTGGAAAGAACGAATGAATTGATATGATAACCAAGGAAGAGAACTCTTGAACGAACCACCGTAAGAATTGAAAATGAACGAAGAAAAGATAAAGAAACACCGGGGAGAATAAGAAAATGAACGAAGATAATTGAGGGAATTGATACAAGAGAATGAAGAGATCACGAACTGATTAGAGAATATTTGAATGATGCACCGGTAAGATTTGTAGAACGGGAGCTGAGAGCTAGAATGAATAATTCTGAGATGATGGGCTCTGTATAATCAAACTAAAAAAAGACTCCTGAATTGCTCCGGATGGGTGAAAAGAATTATCACATCGAAAACAATTATGAGAGGATGGCAACAAGCTTGAAGTTCGCATCTTTGGAAGAATGGGTAAGATTTGAGGAGAAACTCTTCTTCGGTCTTCAAATGTAGAGAATGACAATGAGGAACACCACCATGAATTGTTGAGGCACTCCGGAATGAAAAATAGAAAGGTTGAACCAACGGTGAAAATGATTTGAAAAAACAATCTTGGAGAAGGCATTTGACTGATGATAATTCATTCTTACGTCAAACTTGGAGAAGAATTTGAGAGTAGCTCCGGAAAAATTAGAAGAGTTAGGTAAGATCGTGGGAAATACCTGTGGGTTAGGGCCCGCTCAAAAGATACACCGTTGAAATGGTTTTGAAGATTGATTGCACTGGTGAAATTAAAGAGCTTGAATGAGATAACATCCTCGAAATAGCTTGAACGGATTAGGAGTGAAAACACGAATCTTCTGAGATATCTTCGGCACTTCAGACATGAGTATAGATAGGTGAGCGATTAAGAGGTGCAACGGCATGGGAAAGCATTTGAAACAAGGAAAAGGATAAGATCAACACCTACAACTTGAATTGAATCCACCAGAAAATAAAAGATGAACGAAGAATGATAAACTTGAAGCTCCGTTAGTATCTTCCTGAGAATCACCAGATAAGAACATTTACGGAAAAGAATGGAGATACTTCCCATCAATAAAAGGATCTTGAATAAGAAATCTGAGTCCTTCAAGAAAAAGGGTGGGAGGGCGGGAAGAACAAAGACAACTTGGGACGGATGAAACAAAGACCGTTGAGAAACTGAGAATTGATCTAGAAAATATTGAAAGGGATAGAATTAACTTGAAGAGAAGCACACCAGTTGAAAAGGACTGACATGACAATCTCGATTATCATGAATGATTAGTATTCACATAGGAATATGAGAACACCGCTTAGGAAAGGTATGGAATCCACACTTGACATTGAAGCAACTCGAAAATCACAAACCAAAACAAAACAAAGGATTGGCTTGCAGAATAAGACGGAAACAAACATATGATAGACCCCATATCCTATCATGTGTCTGTTGGAAGGATATCCTACGTGATACTTGAATTCCCACTTACAAACTCCCGAAACTTACTGGTTATGCAATCAGGTGTTGGGGATACGGGGGAAGCATAATATCTCACCCAAACTAACAATCCCTACATCCAGTTGTATCCATCCTTCAACACATAACCAAGAAACCATCGGAAATCATGTACCTCAACCTTCGAAAAGCATCTGTTATAAAAGTTATGGAAATACTCCCAAACTCCCGCCCTAATACTGGGTGGCGTCGAGGTTATCTCACCAACAACTGCATAAAAGAGATTTTCGATGTCGGCGAACTCAGGTATTCTAGAACTGCAACGATAAAATTGTGATGACAACACCTTAGAGCTCAACTCCCCGGGACACTGCCACAACCCCTAAATGTCAGGAGGCACCAAGAACAATGTTCTCGTCACAAGAATATCGAAATGATTCCAAGATACCCGCGTGATCCTAAAAAATTCGTGAAATTTGAGGAGAGGAAAGTCAAAACTTCTACGTCAGGAGGCCTCACCAGAGTGACGAAGGGACTGAGGAGTAAAAAGAATCCTACTCTCTGATATATATAATCCTAAGACTCAAAACATTTTGTTCTAGACTCAACAACGTCAGCGATTCGATCAAGCAGGGGGCTCCTAAGTCGGGGATGGCTCTGATTACCAACTTGTAACACCCACAATGTGGTTATATTTCCCATGTGTCGAGGCACGACTTAGAGGCATAACAACATGGTGGTTTAGTCGCAAGTGGGGTAATCTTCACACAATCCCATGTACTGAATAAGAAAGGGATAAAGAGTTGGCTTATAATCGCCACTTCACACAAATAACAAGTTAAACATACATCATCCAGAGTACAATCAAGGTCCGACTACGGAACCAAAATGAAGGAAGACAACCCCAAATGCTAGATCCCCAATCATCCCAGCTGGGCTCCACTACTGATCAACCGAAAAAGACACACAACAACGATCAAGATCTTCATTGATCTCCCACTTGAACTCGGTTGCGTCACCTGCAACTGTTTGGAAGTATCTGTGAGTCACGAGGACTCAGCAATATCACACCCGTGAGATCAAGACTATTTAAGCTTATGGGTAGGATAAGATAATGAGGTGGAGCTGCAGCAAGCGCTAAGCAAAATATGGTGGCTAACATACGCAAATAAGAGCGAGAAGAGAAGCAACACAACGGTCGTGAAACTAGAAGTGATCAAGAAGTGATCCTGAAACTACTTACGTTCAATCATAACTCCAAAACCATGTTCACCTCCCAGACTTATCCGAAAAGAGACCATCACGGCTACACACGCGGTTGATGCATTTTAATTAAGTTAAGTGTCAAGTTCTCTACAACCGGACATTAACAAATTCCCATCTGCCACATAACCGCGGGCATGGCTCTCGAAAGTTTATACCCTGCAGGGGTGTCCCAACTTAGCCCATCACAAGCTCTCATGGTCAACGAAGGATATTCCTTCTCCCGGAAAGACCCAATCAGTCTCAGAATCCCGGTTACAAGACATTTCGACAATGTTAAAACAAGACCAGCAAGACCACCCGCTATGCCGACAAATCCCGATAGGAGCTGCACATATCTCGTTCTCAGGGCACACCGGATGGGCCAGGCGTCGGGTTGGCATAGACCCTGTTTGCCCAGGGGGCACTGGACATCGCCCAGGTTGGATCAACACTCGGAGGAGCACTAGCCCGGGGGGTGAAAATAAAGATGACCCTCTGGCTCCGGAAACCCAAGGGAAAAAGGCTTAGGTTGTTAGGCAAATGTAAAACCAAGGTTGGGCCTTGCTGGAGGAGTTTTATTCAAAGCGAACTGTCAAGGGTTTCCCGTAAAACCAACCGCGTAAGGAACGCAAAATCAAGGAACATAACACCGGTATGATGGAAACTAAGGCGGCAAGAGTGGAACAAAACACCAGGCATAAGGCCGAGCCATCCACCCTTTACCAAGTATATAGATGCATTAATTAAAATAAGAGGTATTGTGATAACCCAACATATCCATGTTCCAACATGGAACAAACTTCAACTTCACCTCCAACTAGCAACGCTATAAGAGGGGCGGAGGACCTGCGAGGAGGGAGAAGGCGGAGGACGGAGCAGGTCCGGCGAGGCAGGAGAGAGACGGCGGCGGCAAAGGCCATGGAGGCGGGGTCGCCTGGAGCTTCGAGCTCGGCGTCCATGGCAGGACGAGGCGGAGGCCGGAGACGCAAGGGCAAGGTAGGCGGCGCTCCGGTGGCTTTGGTCGCCGGCGGGGCTGGAGCGACAAGAGGCGACGGGGCTTGCCGGGGCTGGCTGTTGGTGCCCCAACGACCATAGGAGCAGGGCGCCACAGGAGGAGTCCGGGGTCCTGGCCATGGGGATCGCCGTGAGGAAGAGAGCGAGAGGAGGGAGAGATGGGAATCCAGCGATGCAGGAGCGGCGGCGGGTACGGGAATGAGAGGGAGAGGGCGAGGAGAGACTGAGGGGTCGATCGAGCCTAGGGTTAGCTTTAGGTCAGGGACGACTGGGCCTAAAAGGGCTGGCCTGGCTGTGGCTAAACACATGGGCCTAAATGGCCTGGCTCTCTCCTCTCTCTTTAATTTCTCTTTACAGAAAAAGAATTAGAGAGAAGAAATGAAAGAGAGGGTTAGGGAAAGAAGTTGAACACGTGGATAATTTTCCCGGACTCACAAAAATGTGCATGTTTGGAGAAAATAGAAAAGGCCATGATTGAAAGATTTAAATTCAAACTCATTTGATTTAAATTCAAATGATTTGAATAGGAAGTGAGGGTTGGGAAGGTCCAAAAATGTTCGGATTTTGGTGGAGCTCCAGAATATGATGAAAGAATATATGGCAAGGTTGGAGACCAAGAATTAAGATAAACAAAGGCATTGGGATAATATGCAAGTGTGTTATGCTGAATTCCGAATTGAAGAAATATTTAATATAGCTCCCTAATATTGGGAGGATATATTATAAAGAGAAGTCAGCCTTCCCTTTATTTAAATAGATCAACCAGCTATGCAATTTATTAGCAGAGTTGAGATGCAAGGATTAATGACATGATGGCATGATGACATGATGTAATTCAAAAATAAAAGAGCAAACACAAATGAAACACATGGTGATCACGAAATAATGGAAGTCTTCTGAAGCGTCGGTCTCGGGGTGTCATAATAAATGGCTGCAAGCCTCCAAAGAGTTGTAGAGTACTATGCCGGACCCACTAGATGTCATGTCTACTAGACCCATATCATAGGCCTGACGGTATAGCTTCTTCCTGTTTCGCACGCCATGCTGGCACGTGGATGTAACTTCACTTAATTCCCTCAACCGCCACGCGTCCCACGACATTCGCCTCCCTCGTGCGGTCGCACCCTTTGAGACTCCGACCAGCTATAAATGAGCAATTGTTTGCCTACTCCGCATGCATGATACTCCCTCTGGTCCTTTTTACTTCTGTCAACCATTTGCAAAGTTTTTGACCTAATTTACACTAAAAATATCAATATCTACAATACTGATTATAATGAGTATAAAAACTACGTTTTATAATGAGTATAAAAATATTGATTTGACATTGTGAATGTTGATGTACATTTTTCTATAAGTTTGGTCAAAGTAGAGGTACATTGACTTCAGACAAAACTTAAATGCACAATGCAGACTAGTTCCTCTGTCCAAGTGTGTGCCATGTCCTATCTAGTCATCACAACAAGGTTAACTATCAGAGTACCACTAGCTCCCTTCTACTCTTAACAAGATAGAGGCGGTGGAATAGTTTTTGTAGTGGTTTCTAGAGTCTGGACTCCATTTTCAGGAACCTTCACCGCCGCCAGCAAGAATGCAAGGAGATGAACCAGAAAGGAAATGAGGCTGGAATGAGTAGTTTTGTATTTTATACAGTGGCAGAGGTGGGTAAATATTTGCTATACAGTACCTCCGGTGGCAAGGCCATGTCTCTATGCACACACATCTCAGTCGTTGGTTCTAAGTAGATCGAACATCTCACGCTGTCCAAAGGCAGACATACCATCACCACCAACTAAGATTTTATAGGAGTGGTCATGCATGCATGTGGTGTAATTAATGCATCGGTTTACACAAATTTTTGAGAAAAACGAGAGTACTAATTAAGTACTTTTGCAAACTACGGAATTAATTCCACCATTCATCATCTACCTTGGTTGAAGAGATTTTCAAATTAAACCCTATAAACCGGAAAGGAGGGAGTACCACATTACCACCACTATGGCCAACCTTAATCATCGCATGCAATAATTTAGTGCACCTTGAAATCTGAACGCCTGCTTGACTCTCCTTCTCCCTCTAGCAGTCCCACCACTCCACCCCATGTGGAATAAATCTGCATGCATGACTCTCCTCCCCCGCGCTCGTCCAATCCGTTGTGACCAGCAATATTTCCACCCCTTCCCTCACCTGTAATTTACTGCAACAAATATGCCCACGTAGCTGCTTCAGTTACTTAACTGTAGGTGCATTGGGTCACTGACATGTGGGCCCAACAGGAATCTAGCCCACATGTCAGTGACTCAACTGGACCTGCAGTTCAGCCAGTGAAGCTCAGTCCATATATTACGTGTGTGCGCCATTGCTCGTTATAAATATTGCGCCTCCCACATCATTCGGGAGAATGCTCACGTTCATCGCTATCTCCTCCCCCTTCCTCTCACGTCGACCACCATGACATCCCCCTCCCAAGCCCTAGGCGCCCCTTGCTGCACCGCGCGGACGGTCAAGCATCGTCGTTCCATTCCTCGCCACCACTTGTCGAGGAGGACGCGTCGATGTTTCATTCCTTGCCACCACTAGTCGAGGAGGACACGTCGTCGTTTCGCTCCTCGCCGTGAAGTGTCAAGGTGGACGCGTCGGCATTCCCAATCTCGCCAGCACGCGCGTCGGAGGTCGCGTCGGCTCTCGCTATGAGGAGAACGACGCGCCGCCTGTCGAGCCCCCCAGCCTTGAGGAGCTTTGGAAAGAAATGGATGTAGCCTTGTGGGAGGATTTACCTCCGACAAAGCGCGCCAAAATAGAGGCGGAGAAGAAGGCCGAGGAAGAGAAGCGCACCGCGGGGCAAGCTGCCTGGCAGGCCTATGTCGCGTCCAAGAGAGTCAGGCAATTGGCTCTTTGGAAGAAGGCTCGTGCGAGGGCTGTGAGGGTGGCGGAGGACGCCCGTGCCAAAGCCCTGAGTGCAGCCGGGTCCAAGCGCCTCATCTATGCTTGGTGGTACGTGGACCGGGTGCACGCTTCCAGCATGGAGGCGTACCTATTGGTGTCGGATCACCACACCGGTGAGATCACGCTCGCCCGCCGGCAAGCCGCCAATCAGCACCTTGTGAGTTGCGAGGCTGAGGAAGAGGTGTTGTGTCGGCGCGCTGGGAAACGGCCGCGCACCAAGGCACTTGTGGCGCGCCGCAAACGCTCCTGCGAGCGTCGTGGCTTTTATTAGGAATATAATTTAGTTTCGTAAGGCGATCTCATTAGTTTTGGGATGCAAATGATAGATCCCGAACATTCGGGAATTATTAGCGTCCTTAATTAAGTATGTAAAAGGAAAAGTTTGGAAACCTTGTGTGTCCGTGCGCATTTTGTAAGCACGTGCATATGTCACATGCACTAACATTTTATCAGTTAAATCTTTGGTCAAAATTTAGCAAAAATTAGAATGGTGACGAATAAACCAGGACGGAGGTACTAGTAGTAGTTTAGAAGCCCAAATAAATGAGTGAGGTGCCTTAATGTTACTCTCCATTGTGACTAGTCTTATGGGAAAAGCTGGGGAAGAGACGGCTTATTTTTTAAGCCACCAAAAGAACTGTCCCTAGGAGTGGTAGCTAGGGATACTAGGAGTAGTAGCTAGGGATCGAGTGTGCGAGATGAACCGGAGAAAGTAAATGTAGATAGATGAAATGCAAAAAAGACGGAGGGATGTGATGGTTTCTTGTCTGTTTATTTTACCAGGCCACTTATTACTGGGAGTGGTTGGGTTTTGTGATATGACGACTTTACTACCGCGCCACGAGCGGGGTGAGACTCGCGTGCAGCGCCGCCCTCTACACTAGTACTACATCGGTCGTGGTTTATTAGTCCCCCATTGAATTTGACTGAAGATTTAACTGACAAAATGTTAGCGCATGTCAACAAAAACTATATCATTGGATTCATATTTGAACATAGTTTTCAATGATATAATTTTAGGTGACATGCATCAGCATTTATCGTACTATATATAATGTTAGTTCAATTTTTGTTCGTACTAATCTATAGTAAGGTGCCTGTGCGTTGCACGGTGAAATGCATTGATCGGGGAGTTGTTTATTTTGACAAAGGATGTGGGGGTCATCTCATGTGTAACGGGTATCAATAGGTTTGTTCGAATATTATTTCATCTCTAGAGCTCACAAACATCCGGGTGAAATAGATAAAAAAGTATCTTCTACAAACAAAAGCGTTCAACTGTTCAACCTGCATCCAAAACTTGTGAAGAAATAACATTTATTGTGCTTTGCAAGAAATGATCTTTAAGAATTAGTTTTTCAGTATCGATTGATATGCATGTTGGCTATAGATGACATGGCACTTTCATATAGTCAATAGTTGGCTATACTATTATGTATTAACCATGCCCTTATACACCTAGACGGAGGGATTAAATCAGGATGACTTGGAAGGGGGTAGAGGAGATGTAAGAAATGGGTCATCATAAGTCTTTCACCAGTACTATAGTAAAAATTTCATACATGGAAGATTCTAGACTAAACCATAAATGGATACACTTTTATTCATGTGCGATACTCCAATAGAGCAAGATCATGCATGGAAGTCTCCACATGCTTAGACAGAGGATTACATTGAGCGAAGACTAATGATCAACATTTAACTTGGTAATGCATATGTCCAGGTGAACCTCCTTGGAGTCCCCGTGCACATTGTTGGGTGTGAAATCATACCATCCTTCTTCCATGTCCACATCAACGGGAAGGTCCCAACTCGGCACAATCCTAGTCAGCTTGACGTAGCCAGTGTCGCCGCCCACGTACCTCCGAGGGGTAGTAATAGTGAGCACGCACCCGTACATCGGCCTCGTGTTAGTGTCAGTGTCAGCGGCGTCACCCCTGACGCACACTACAGAGACGGGG
The DNA here is from genome assembly GCF_018294505.1 of Triticum aestivum. Lineage (NCBI taxonomy): Eukaryota > Viridiplantae > Streptophyta > Magnoliopsida > Poales > Poaceae > Triticum > Triticum aestivum. The sequence goes on from NC_057806.1 coordinate 139,203,324, forward strand.
CGATGGCCTGTGCGGGCCTCGCCGGTGCCCATGATCAAGAGGAAGATACTGCTGTCCTCCTCCGAGACTAGCAGGCGGCGGTGATCCTCCAGCGACTCCGGCACGGTGAACGGGTAGCACGTCTCTTGATGTTCCCTGCCAAGGGCCAGTAGTGATAGATGGACGGCTGCATGAGGTGATGCACGAGGTCCGCCGGCGAGCCCCAAAACAGCATGGGGCACTCATAGCAGTAGACGAAGTGCTCCTTGGAGGCATCAACCAGGCCGTCCATGAAACGGGACTGGCTGTAGGGGACGGTGCGCCAGTTGAATATGTGAGCAAGTTACTACGAGATTTAGTCTGAATAACACAAAATAAATCATGATGGCTATAACAGAGATTAAACTAATCATGTGGACTAGCATAGTAGATGAACAGATCAAATCTAGGACACCGACTAGAAACATGAATTCTACCACGATTTCGAACAGAAAGGACAGGAACACATACAGTGCAACGGGAGCAGCACCGTTGGCGTTGAGGTTGTCGCCCATGTCGTTCAGGAAGAGGTTGCTGAGGTCTGGGAAGAAGTCGTCGTCGGTGAAGTCGTCGCTGCCAGCAGTCACGAGAATGCGCTCCCCAAATTTCAACAGCGCCCGCCGAATGGAGCGCGGGGGGGGGTGGCTGTAGGGGACGTTGCGGCGGCCGAATGGAGCGCAGGAGTAGCACACGAAGCAGTAGATTGTGCTCCTCCCTAGTCTCTATCTCTACTCTTATCTCTATCTCTACTACTCTTCTTTCTTTTTTATAATATACTACTTCCTCCGTTTTAGTTTACAGGTCCTGCGTGTATACCTAGGTTGCCAATTTTATCACCTTATATAAACTATATGACACAAAAATTATACGTTTTGAAAATAGAACACCTGAAGTTTATATTGGTATATTTTTCGTAATATATGACTTGTATTAGGTTGGTCAAATTAACGACCTAGGGGTACGTGCATGCCCTGTAAACTAAGACAGAGGGAGTAGTAGCTGTCAAATTGAATAGTACTGCGTCGCCCGCTGCACGCCCGGCAGAACATGCCTCCTCGCCTCCATCAAAATCTTCCGTTAAACCCACATGCAAACCGAGAAACCTACTCCGGCCCATGGGAGGAAATTTGCCGGTTGTCGTTGGAGAATAATAGAGTCACGTCCAATCCATTTTAGTTAATTGCGTGTATGATTCTCCCTCTATAAAAAGTTTGCATCCTTAATCTTGTATTTTAAGTACTCTATGGGCTCCACTATCAGTACAGTGTACATTACTTGCATTGAAGTTTGTAACTATTTTAGATTAGAATATACTAATCCTCCGGTGCTAGTAGTAGAGCAGAGTGCTGCTCCACTACTACTCTAGTCAAGCAAGTTAGGGCATAGTAGTAGGTACTGTAGGGAGTACCAGTACTGTGATCACTCAAGCAAGTTGTCTGGCATCGATATGACCCTATGCTGCTAGTACGTGTCTCGTAAGTCAAGCGGCATGCTGTAGTCATCATCACCTGTCCACTTCCCGTAGCACATATTCGCTTCTCCATCCTTGTCCGCACATAACCGTCCAATCTTCCATCCCCGCTAAGGCGCCTCCCCTGTCTTCTGAAACCCAAGCACTAACAATGGCAGAACCGAGCAGCGTCCGCCGAAAGAGTTACTGGAATTCACTCGCCATAGAGGTAATCAAGCTCATTCTTTCGCGTGTGGACAATCTCAGTACCATGCTGCTCGTGGCGTGCTCATCGGGGCTGTACCGTTTACTCAAAGCCCTCAGGCCAGAGCTTTTTAAGCCAGCTCCTTGCTCGTTGATGCCGCCTAATCTTCAGAAATGGCGTGTCACGCAGCATAACGATCGTAGGGTGGCGAGCATCAACCCTCTTGACTATGATCCGATCCCCGTCACCCTCAACTACATTAACGGTATGTACTAGGTCGGCATGAACACGTCTTGGATGGTGCTCGTTGACGGTGGCGGCAGATGGATGCTCGTGGAGGTCTACACCCAGCGATTGATCCCCCTTCCTTCGATTAACACTGCACTACTTTGGCACCGCGGCCCAGAATACTCGGAATCTTACAGTAGCCAACATGATACCAAGTTTGACTTCCTCAAGGTTGTAATCTGCCAAGTGCCCACAAGATCTGCAAATTATAAAGACTTCGGGCTAATTGTGTTCTTCAACCATGGTCTCACCTATCTGACAGGTCACTGCGGTAAGTGGATAAATCTGCACGTCCATCGCAGGATCATACATCCTCCATGGTTCTCTGATGCCATTGAACACAAGGGCTTCATTTACGCTATCGACTCCTTCTATGGCTGGACGTATTGCTGGCCTACTCCAGTCATCGTTGCAAACGGCTTTTACAGTAGTATGTTACTTTCCTATGATATCATGATGGCTTGCTTATATTACTATCAACATTTACTGAAAAATATTCATGCTCATAACATGATGTTCTTAAGATTGATTACATTAAGAGCCCTTTTTATTTGACTCCAACTTGATATGATGTTGTAGGACGCCTGGTGTCCCTACCCTTCCTAATCCCAGAACCTTTCACAAAAAAGCAGCATGGCAGTTGCAGGTGGTTCCTAGCTCGATCAGACGACGGCGAACGATTGATGATCGTTCGCACGTACCGGACGTGTTGTTTCGTGGAATACAATCACGGTCACTGCAAGGTCTTTGAGCAGGAACCCAGCTTCTCTGGTCCTTCAGAAATTTTTGACTGGAGGCTGGTAAGTAGCCTTGGTACACGCTCTCTATTTCTCGGACTGAATTATCCGATTAACCAGGAGATAACCGGCGGCAAGGATCATGATGGCAGCGCGGTTTCGTTCATCAGGCAAAATTCTGTGTACACAGCATACCATGCGTCTCTGCATGCACCATACCCTGATATGTGCCGCCACGCTCTGCAGCCCAAAGTAGGGCAGAGGGTTGCAAGTATCAGACTTTGACCTGCTGGCTGGAGTTTCCCCCGTCAGGCACCAATCTGGTTCAAGCTGTCAGCCATTCTCCTTAGCTTAATAAATAGTAACGTCTAATTGAGTCAGTTAGTTAGATACCTATAGTTGGTGTAGTAGGATCTTTATTTAGTTTGATGCATACACTTGTTCTTTTTTGGTAGCCCTTTTGTAATGATGGTTGATGTTTGGTTTGGAAGAGAGAGCTACGTCTTTACTCTTCTGGCCTGCTTACTGCTTCTATTGCACCCCCAGTCCTGGTTGCTGCTGCTGCTGCTGTTTTCAATGTACAATCAGTAGTATTTCATCTTTTGGTTGAATAAATGTGTTGTTAGAATGACAAACACAATGTTTTGGAAGTCGTTGCACGGTCCGATCCTTTAGTGCCACGTACCGTACGTGGCGCAAACTATTTTTCGTAGGAACACATTTTCCACTTGTTGATAACATGCAGCCCACTGATGAAGGCCCAATAGAGGAGCCCATAATTAACTGGAAGGGAGGCTCTCACATGAATCCGGCCCAGCTACATGCTCATGGTCCCCTAAACATAAATAAGTAAATAAATAGAGCTAAATGCTCATGCACCAGTTCTTTATATTCACGATTTAACAGGAGGATATTATTTCCTATGATAGTGTCGTTACATTTAGTCGATATAATTCTTAGGCAAAGATAGCGAATAGTCTTCTTTCTCCCACCATTTTCTTCCTGCAACCAGCGGGCCCATGCAAATCGTAGTCAACGTCGCAAATAGTTCCGGTCCATTTTTATTTTTCAATAAGAATGTCCAACCCAGCCCAGCACATTGGCGACAACACTTTATCCTCCGCCTTGGTGCGCTCACCGCGGCGCCGTCGTCCGGCCCTGTCAACATAGTGAATCGCGACCCACCAGGTCCACTCCCGGACATAAGCAAAGCGCCTCTTTTACTACTCAGATGCACCCCTCATTTTTTACTCTAACCCACCCTGTTGGTATCTAGGACCCACATCATTTTCAATGTATAGTCAATTAATGACAAAATTGCACAATTTTTTGGAGGATTTGTTCGAAGGAGCAGCCTATAAACTGGGTTGTGCGGTCTTTGTGGCCCATCTAACAACATGACCAACCCAGCAGTTTTTTCTTTGGGAAAATAGGCAGGCCAGTATTTCTTTTTGAAGAATACCCAAGCTAGGCCTGTTTGTTTTCTCCGACTTACTGGGATGCAAATCTTCCAAGACGAGGAGGGATGCATTCCGGTCTTGCCAAAGAGTGTGGTCCGTATCTGTTAAAAGTAAATGGGAAAATTAGTTTCTTTTTTTGTTTTTTCTTCACTGATATTTTATATTTCATTGGATTTTAACATGACATAGTACTAATTTAATTTTTTTAATTTGTTTTAGTATGGCTACTAATTTTTGTATTAAGAATATATTGTTCCCCAGCAAAAAATTGCGAATTTTCAAAATTTCGCACATTTTTAGTTCATTTTTTAACCTGGTACTGAGCAGAAAATGGGTAGCGGTTCTAAAAATGGAAAATGGGCTGCAATAAACTCCATATGAATTAGAAAATGAGTAAAAATTATAAAAAAATAGCAAATGGGTTGTACATGCAACAAATTTCGAGGCTGACTTGTTTACGCAAGGCTTTGTCAGTCAACACACGATTCTAACAGCAGTGACTGTTGGATGTCCATCCAACGGCTGACATGCTTCTTCAATCTCTGATCTTCCTGGTCCAGCCGCCTAAACCAGCGCCGGTGGGAGTGCCTGCTCCCTTCTCTTGTGGCCCGCTGTCATGCCGCGCAGGCTTCACCGGCCCACCATACTCCCTCCGCTGGCCTGGCCGCACGCAATCAACTGCCTCCTTATTACGCGAAAAAATGATTCCTCCCACTGGCATCTGGGGCGCACTGATTCGGAGGCTGACCTGTGGGCCTACTAAGTTGACGCGTACGCAGGGCTTTGTCAACTTAGTCAACAAATGATTCTAGCAGTAGTTGTTGTTGGTTTGAATCGAACGGTCCTGTTGTTTCTTCAATCACTGCTCTTCTTGCACCAGCCACCCAAACCAGCGCCAGCGAGACCGGCTGCTCCTGCCTCCAGTGGTCGGCTACGCTGCCGTTGAGGCCTCACCAACCCCTACTACTCCCACCGCTGGCCAGGCCCTGCGGCGACGGCAGGCTCACACCGCAGCCGAACCAGTGAACCCTCGTACTCCTCTCCACGTGGGAATCCACTGCCACGTTTTCCTCGGCTCCGCGTCATCCCCTTCCTAGGTCTCGCCGTCGTCCACCGCCCTGGTGCTCTCGGCGCACCGTGGTCAATGTGGTCAACGAACAACATCCATCAAACGTGTACTTTATGTGGAGAGGCTGACAGCTGAGTCCACGGCCGCACAAGGAAATGCCTCCTTATTACATGCAAAATAATGATTCCTCCACCTGACATCTAGGACCCACTGGAAGGGCCTCTGTATTTCGTGAAAAAAATGTTCCCCCCGCTGACAAGTCGGACCCACCAGCTATATCTTCACACGCAAGGAAGTGCCTCCTTATTACGCACAAAAAATGAATACTCCCCCTGCTAGCTGGGGCCCAGCTTAGTGGGAGGCTGACATGTGGGCCTACTAAGTTGACGGGGGCGGAGGGCTTTGTCAACTTAGTCAATATGGATGATTCTAGCTCTAGTGACTGTACAATGTCCATCCAACGGCCATAGTGCTTCTTCAACCTCTGGTCTTCTTGCTCCAACCGCCCAAAGCAGCGCCGGTCGTGCCGCTTGCTCCTGCCTCCCGTGGTCGGCTGTGCTGCCACGGAGGCCTCACCGCCCTCTACTACTTCCACCGCTAGCCAGGCCCTGCGGCGACGGCAGCCTCATACAACAGCTGAACCGGTGAACCCTGGTACTCCTCTCCGCGTGGGCATCCACTGTTGCATCTTCCCCGGCTCCGCGTCGTTTCCTTCCTAGGCCTCGCCATCGTCCACCGCCTTGGTGATCTCGGCGCGGCGTGGTTAATGTGGTCAATGACCGACTTCCAGCGAAAGAGTACTGTACATGGAGAGGCTGACAGCTGGGTCCATGGCCGCAACAAGGAAGTGCCTCCTTATTACGCGGAAAATAATGATTCCTCCACCTAACAGCAGGGACCCACCAGATGGGCCACCGTATTTCGCGAAAAAATGTTTCCCCCCTGACTGCTAGGACCCACCATCTACATCTTCGCACGCAAGGAAGTGTGTCCATATTACGGGCAAAAGGAAATGATTTGCCCCCCTGACTGCTGGGACCCACCAGCTACATATTCGCACGCAAGGAAGTGCCTGACAGTCAGGACCCACCTGGTCGAAGCGTACGTAGCATTGTCATTCTGGTCGCGAACGTGTACGTACATACAATCGGTCTGTCTGCAGGCTGCAGCGATGAATCGCGGCCGTGCAAGGAAAGGCATGTGTCGTAGTAGATGCGCGCACGTAGCATGTACACCTACGTAAAGCGGCCAGGGTGCAATAAAGTAAATACGTCCACGTACGTACATACGGCGGGGTCTCGAAGGCCTACTCGTGCATACGTATGGCCAGGGCTCATGTACATGGCTGGGTCAGAACAGAGAAGTTGCACCGTCATCGTGATCATGGGGAGGAAACCGGCTGGGTCGGAACGGAATGTGTTGTCGTGTTCATCGGGAGCTAACCGGCTTGGACAGAACAGCCGATGGAAACAAGGCCTGGCATACTACAGAACGGAGGAAACGGCCTTGTGTTCGACTGGCCATGGTCGATACGGGATCCTGTTCATCGGGAGGGGTCTGGCGTACCGCAAAACGGAGGAAACGGACCTCCTACAGTCGAAACGGGGTCCTGTTGATCAGGAGGGGTGTGGCGTACCGCAAAATGGAGGAAACGGACTTGTGTTGGAGCGCTACGGTCGAAACAGGGGTCATGTTCATCGGGAGGCGTGTGGCGTACCGCAAAATAGGACTCCACGGGATATTGTTCATCTCTAGCGTCGACCTCCTCCAGCCTCCACGGACTTGTCGGAGTAATGGGCCACGGGTAGCCTAACCCGGGTCCCAGAACCTTTCAAGACACCGGGCCGGCTGCGCCCCTCAAGGCGTCAAGATGAAGCGCCACCTTCTGATGGCCGGCTGGCTGAACGGCCGACTGCCAGAAGGCGGCCATGCTCAGGAAGGCGGCTTCAAGACGGGACGACTCCCGGTAGGCGGCCTCCAAAGAAGCCGGCTCCCGGCAGTCGGCCCACGGTGCCCTCCAAGTCCGCACCCCCATTAAAGAAGACACGACGAGGAGAGGCAACAGTGCAGCCGATCCCCCCCGAATCCAGGGCTGGGTGTGGCCACAGTGCCTCGTACCCGTGGAGATCTCCGCCCGGCGCAGTACTGTTGCCACTTCGCCCTTGACGTCTCTCCTGACAGGCAAGCCCTGCCCCCACAATCGCCTATCGGTACGGCCCAAGGACGGCGGGCCCTACCGGTCAGCGAAAGCTCGGAAGA